>NW_024081721.1:260000-306771 GCF_003009895.1 Hyaena hyaena | reverse complement strand
TGTGTCTGTTGGCCATCTGGATGTCCTCTTTGGAGAAGTGTCTGTTCATGTCTTCTGCCCATTTCTTCACTGGGTTGTTTGTTTTTCGGGCGTGTAGTTTGGTGAGTTCCTTATAGATTCTGGATATTAACCCTTTATCTGATATGCCATTTGCAACTATCTTTTCCCATTCCGTTGGTTGTATGGCAACATGTTTTAAATGACCTGTGACTAGGGTGACATTCTCAGGACATGGAACTTTTGGTGTTGCCCAAGAAAATTCTGGGCAATACAAGTTAATAAAACTTATTAAAATTAATCACGGGGCACCTAGGTGGCTCAGTCAGTTAAGAGGTTAAGCCTCCAACTTTGGCTCAGGTCCGTGACCCAGCCGTTCACGAGTTCAAGCCCCATTTCAGTTCTGTGCTAACAACTCAGGGCCTGGAGCCTACAGAATCTGTCTCTCCCTGTCTTTCTGCCCATCCCCCACTCATTATTTGTCTCCCTCTCCCTCAAAGATAAATAAACAAAAAAAAATTAAAATGTAGTTTGATACACCTGACAGACACACACACACACACACACACACACACAAGAATTTTTAAAAAAAACAGTGTACACAATTTTCTAAAATTATAATGTTTATCTTTGAAAGAGAGAGACAAACAGAGTATGAACAGGGAAGGGGCAGAGAGAGCGAGAGACACAGAGTCCAAAGCAGGTTCCAGTCTCTGAGCTGTGGGCACAAAGCCAATGCTGGGCTCGAACTCGGGAATAGAGAGATCATGACCAGAACCGAAGTTGGAGGCTTAACATTTTAACCGACTGAGTCACCCAGGTGCCCCTGATCACAATTTTTTAAAAACAACAAATTCTATTGTAATAACTAATTTTCGGTTTGGAACTATATTAGTATGCTATGATTAAATACTCATTTTTAAAAATCACTGAGGATTTGAGTATAAGCATTATAAGATTTTTCATAAAAGAGTAACTTTCTTCATTTCTTTAGTCAGGCAGCTCTTAAAACAATTAGAAAAGTCTGTTCTCATGTAGGTCAACTACAAGTACTTATTTGATAGAAAATTCACCTTCTCTTATTTGTATCACAATTACACCTATTCTGAAATTCCTTAAAGACCTTGAAAATATAATACAGCTTTAAGAAGGGAGATATTTCTCTGCTGTTCTTGCAGTTATTCTAAATAGTAAAGTAAACTGAAGTAGTCAATAAAGTGGTTTGTCACTTACATTTTTCCCTTGTGTTTCCACAAGTGTCTAAAGATTGACAACAGTCTCATCAAAGTGTATTGCTTTTTAGATACCCATTGTCACTGTCATTATTATTCTACCATAATGTAGAATAATACCAAATGTGTTTGAAAATAACTTGTCAGTAATTTAGTGAATTTAATAATATTATCAGCATATCGTCTTTTATTGTGCAGCTCACAGTTAACTGTGAGGGACTATTTAACTGATTACACCTTTTTGTATTCCCAGTTACAACAAAATAATAATAAATATTTATATGTCACAGCTATTTGGTTGCACTAACTCACAGATATCCTCTTCTCCCTTATCTATTTGCACCTATCCATATATATACCTAAACTAGGATGTTACCTTCTTCCAGCATATGGTTTTAACATTGTATCCAAAGAGCAAGGAGGAATACTTGAGAAATGTAATCTTACACTTAATATTCATTAAAATTTATCTTCTGAATGTTTAAGTCTCCAAATGTACATCTGGTCTTTGGCTAATATCAAACATTAGATGCAAAGAATAAGAAACATTATCAAGGGGCTCCTGGGTGGCTCAGTCAGTTAAGCATCCAACTCTTGATTTTGGCTCAGGTCATGATCTCATGGTTCGTGGGACTGAGCCCTGCGTCAATTTCTGCACTGACAGTGCCGAGCCTGCCTGGGATTCTCTCCCTCTCTTTCTGTCTCTCCTGTGTGCAAGCACAAGCATGTGCTTTGCTCTTTCTCAAAAATAAGTAAATATGAAAAAAAATTTAAAAGGAAACATTATCAAATTTATGTATTTAGTATTATCAGTAGGAAATAACATTCCACAAGTAAAAGTATTGAAGAGATAGAAATTTGGAAAAGTATAATGTGAACAAGCTTATCAATGGCCTTTGGCTTAATTACTGTTTCAATATGTAAGTTATCCATAATTAGTTCAACTGTGACTGCTACAAATGTATATAACATTTTTCTTTTTCTTGTTAATATAAACATACAGATTTTTTACATGTTTTTAAATTTATTTCTATCAAAATTTCATTTAACTGGGCTTTTATTAAGATAGGAAAGTTACAAGTATTAGTATATATTAATTATAATCATTTTTCCCTACTGGAATTTGGAAAATATGTATATATCAGGGACATACTTACTATTTAAGATTAACATACTACCTCTTTGGTATGATTTTTAAAATAAGCATAATATTCATTACTGTTCTTTATAACATTTAAATCATTCAGATTTTTGTGTTGTTTATTCCTATGAAACTTGTCAAAAAATATGCCCTTAAATACGTGGATATCTGTTCATGATGTTTTTGTCTAAAGGGAACACAGGAAACACAAAATAAAGTTAATAATACAACAGGTAATAATTTAGACTCTAACAGGTACAGTACTACACTTCATCTGGAGTATCTGACTAGCTTTGATTAATAATAATAATAATAATAATAGCCATTTATCAAGTGCTTACATCATATTGAGTAGATTTCTAAGTCTTATGACACTATCAGTGCAACAGATACTATAATAACCCCTAGTTTACAGATGGTAAGTCTGAGGCTTTGTCTAAGATCACATGATCAAGAAGTTGGTAGAATGAAGCCTGAAATCAAACCTGGGTTTGGCTGCTTGCCCTGGGTCTGAACTATAAAACAATAGTTCAGAAGCTCTTAAAGAATATATAAGAAATAGCAAATAGGTTCTTCATGCTAGAGCACATGGTGGAAAATATATGCAGTTTTGTGGGTGTCTACAAGAATGGGGAACAGACATTGTATTAGTCTACTTCAACTCTTATACACACATACAAGACATCTGGTTAATTACTGAGAATACGAAGATGAGTTAAACACAATCTTTGCCCTCTCCCTTGCCTAAAAATTCATAAAGCCCTGTAATCAGTTCTTACAATGCTCTCTAATGAAGGCAGTATTAGTCTCTTGCTTGTAGACTGTGGATCACAGAAAGAAGGATTACTGGGAAGAATATGGAAACAGTGCAAAGAAAAATCAATGATAAACTTCATTTAGAGAATAAATATTGAAGAAAAAATTAGTACCATGTGATAAAATGTTAATAGCCTTTGAATATATAAAGTACACTTCATTTGTTTGTAAAAAATAATTATCAAGAAAAAAACAAGCTAAAAATGTGAACAGCATGAATATAAATTCAATGGATAAGAAATTATTTACAGGCACGTGTGGGGCTCAGTCGGTTAAACGTTGGCTCTTGGTTTCAGCTAAGGTCATGATGTCACCATTCGTGAGACTGAGCCTAGAGTCGGGTTCTGCACTGACAGCCTGGAGCCTGCTTGGGATTCTCCCTCACCGTCTCTCTCTGTTCCTTCCCTGCTCCTGCTCTTTCTCACTCTCACTCTCAAAATAAATAGTCATTAAAGTAGGAATTATTTAGAGTTTAATCTAACTAAGAACAAACATCCAATTAAAACAATGAAATACCATTTTTGCCCATCAAATTCTTAAAATCTGATGACATTCATTTGGAAATGGACAACATGTAAACAGCTGCTAGGAATACACATTTTGTCAAAAATGTGTTAGAAGTCTCTAGAAATGTGTCTTAAACTGATGGATCATCTGTTTCAGCAATTCTGCCTCTATGAATACCTCTAAGTAACAATTATAATTATACAAAATGACTTAGTTATAAAGCATATTTACCATAACATAATTTCTAATATTAGCAACAACGACAACAAAAGCTGGAAAAAAAACCCCAAAAACCCAAAATCTCCAAAGTACTCCAAAATAGTGGTAAAACAGGTCATGAGCATAATTTTATTATAATATGGCATTGAATTTATAAATTAATAAAAATATAGCATCATATACCTTGAAAGAAAATCATGTATCATACCTTTAAAAGGTGAAAAGATATGTTTGCAAATCACATTTAAATATACTAATTTTTGTTACAAGTTTATTCTTATTTGGAAAATAAGAAATCTCACACACTAAAATGTTGAAGCAGTTACTCACACCTTGAAAAAGGACTACAATACAAATGATATTTATCCATTTCTTTCTAATTTACAAAACTTCTATGATAAATCTTCCTGTTTACTATGAAGGAGATTAAAGAAATAAATTATTCCTCATGGAGATGAAGATAATAACAACAGTAAAATCTACTTCACTTATTAAAAGTCTTTTATGGACTAGAATTTTCACATGTAGTGCCATTCACTCTTATATAAGAAAAGCATGATTATATCCATTTTACAGATGGGAATATTGAGGCGAAGAGAAATTACATGACTTCCTAAAGGTAAAATTTGGAAGCAGCAAAGTCAGGATATCACAGGTCTACTTGGCTCTGAACCCCAAATCTTTCTAATGTATAAAGAAGTCTCCTTCATAATGAAGGGCCACTTGAAAATAAATATTATGGAGATAATGTTTCATTAGAGGTAATGAACATTTATTTGGGCTGTAAACATGGGTTTATAATTCAACATACAGCATTGGGGTCCAACACAAGGAAAATAAACCATAACGTACAGAACACTCATGTTCTGACATACTTAAATTTTTAAAAAATCTTTAATCAGAAGCATTTTGAAGTGATTAGACTAAATAAAAGCAAATCACAATCACTAAAGGTGGGTTTTTTAAATTTCATTTTTTAAAAATTTAAATCCAAAGTTAGTTCACATATAGTGTAATAATAGTTTCAGGAGTAGAATTTAGTGATTCATTACTTACATGCAATATCCAGTGTTGGGCCCAACAGGGGTCCTCTTATGCCCATAATCCATTTAACCCACCCCTACACCGAACCTCCCTCCAGCAGCCCTCAGTTTGTTCTCTGGATTTAAGAGTCTCTTATGGTTTGTCTCCCTCTCGTTTCTCTCTTATTTTTCCTTCCTTTGTTCGTGTTCATCTGTTGTGCTTCTTAAATCCACATATGAGTTAAATCGTGTGATATCTGTCTTCCTCTGACGGACTTATTTTGCTTAGCATAATATATCCATGTTGCTGCAAATGGTAAGATTTCATTCTTTTTGATTGAGTAATACTTCATTGTGTATAATGGATATCTTCTTTATCCATTAGTCAGTCATTGGACATTTGAGCACTTTCCATAGTTTAGTTATTGTTGATAGTGCTGCTATAAACATTGGGGTGCATGTGCCCCTTTGAATCAGTATTTTTGTATCCTTTGGATAAATACCTAGTAGCACACTTGCTAGGTCTTAGTGTAGCTCCATTTTTGATTTTTTGAAGAACTTCCAGACTGTTTTCCACAGTGGCTACACCAGTTTGAATTCCCACCAGCAATACACATCCTAGCCAACATCTATTGTTGCCTGGGTTGTTAATTTTAGCCATTCTGACACTGAGAGGTTAGTATCTCATTGTGGTTTTGATTTCTATTTCCCTGATGATGAGTGATGCTGAGCATTTTTTCATTTGTCTGCTAGCCATCTGATGTCTTCTTTGGAAAAGTTTCTACTCAAGTCTTTTGCCTATTTCTTCACTGGGTTGTTTTTTGGGTTTTGAGGGTGATAAGTTCCTTATAGATTTTGGATACTAACCCTTTATCAGATATGTCATTTGAAAATCTCTTCTCTCATCCCATCGGTTGCCTTTTAGTTTTACTGATTGTTTCCTTCATTGTGCAGAAGCTTTTTATATTGATGAGGTCTCAATAGTTCATTTTTGCTTTTGACTCCCTTGCCTCCAAAGACAAGTCAGAAGTTGCTCCAGACATACATAGTAAGAAGTTCCTGTAGCCAAGGTCAAAGAGGTTGTTACCTGTTTTCTCCTCTAGGATTTTGATAGTTTCCTGTCTTACATTTACATCTTTCATCCATTTTGAGTTTATTTTTGTGTATAGTGTAAGAAAGTGGTCCAGGTTCTTCCTTTCCATGTAGCTGTCAAGTCTTCCCAGCTCCATTTGCTGATGAGACTGCCTTTATTCCATTCGATATTCCTTCTGGCTTTGTCAAAGATTATTGGCCATACATTTGTGGGTCCACTTCTGGGTTCTCTATTCTGTTCCATTGATCTATGTGTCTATATTTGTGCCAGTACCATACTGTCTTGATGATTACAGCTTTTTTTTTTTTTTTTTTTTTTTTTTTTTTTATAGCTTTGTAGTTTGGGTAGTACAGACATTTTAACAACATTTATTCTTCCAATCCATGAGCACTGAATGTTTTTCCATTTCTTTTGTGTCTTTTTCAATTTCTTTCATTAGCTTTCTATAGTTTTCAGCATATAGATCTTGTACCTCTTTGGTTAGGTTTATTCCTAGGGATTTTATGATTTTTGGTGCAATTGTAAATGGGATCAAATCCTTGATTTCTATTCTGCTGCTTCATTATTGGTATATAGAAATGCAATTCCTCTATCATTTCTAGCAGTTTTATGATGGAGTCTTTTGGGTTTTCCACATAGAGTCTCATGTCATCTAAGAAGAGTGAAAGTTTGACTTCTTCCTTGCCAATTTGGATGTCTTGTATTTCTTTTTGTTGTCTGACTGCTGAGGCTAGGACTTTTAACACTACGTTGAACAACAGTGGTGAGACTGGACATCCCTATTGTGTTCCCTTTTTTTTTTTTCTTTTAAATGTTTTTTTATTTATTTCTATGAGAGAGAGAGAGAGACAGCGTGAGCAGGGGAGGGTCAGAGAGAGAGGGAGTCACAGACTGAAACAGGCTCCAGGCTCTGAGCTGGCAGTCAGCACAGAGCCTGACGCGGGGCTCGAACCGACGAACCGCGAGATCATGACCTAAACGAAAGTCGGACGCTTAACCGACTAAGCCACCCAGGCGCCCCCCCTATTGTGTTCCTAAACTTAGGAGTAAAGCTTTCAGTTTTCCCCATTGAGGATGATATTAGCTGTGGGTCTTTTATAGATGGCCTTTATGATCTCGAGTTTTGATCCATCTACCCCTACTTTATTGAGCATAATTATCAAGAAAGGATGCTGTATTTTGTCAAATGCATTTTCTGCATCTATTGAGAAGATCATGTGATTCTTATCCTTTCTTTTATTACTGTGATTTATCACGATTGATGTGCAGTTATTGAACCTCCCCTGCAGCTCAGGAGTAAACCCCACTTGATTGTGAAAAATTATTCTTTTCATGTATTGTTGGATTTGGTTTGCTGGTATTAAATTTCTGATTAGACAAAAATATTTTTTTTGGAATTTTGAGATTGTTTAAGCAAACAAATATTTTCAAAACAAATGGTGCCCACTACTGATAATGCTACTCTATCGCTGTTGCTTTGACAATTTGAGTTTAACTTCCTTCAATTTATCTTTTAAAAATTTATTTATTTTATTTGTTCTATTCTACAAATGAGCTGTAGGATTATATTTTGGTACTCTTTAATTCCAAATTTAAAATTTTTTAAGCCTCTACTAATGACTTTCGGATGTATAGATTTCTTTGAGCTCCTGTGAAGTATAGGTCTGAATACATTAAAAATGTTATGTAGTTGTCAGAGAGCCTGAGTGGCTCAGTCAGTTAATCAAGTTATGTCTTGATTTAAGCTCAGGCCATGATCTCACGGTCAAGGGATCAAGTCCCTGAGTCAGGCTCCTCCATGGACGCAGAGCCTGCTTAAGATTCTCTCCTTCTCCCTCTCTTAGTCTCTCTCTCTCTCTCTCTCTGTCTCCCTCTGTCCCTCTTCCAGTTGTGCACTTTCTCTCTCTCTTTCCATAAATAAATAAATAAATGCAAGTTGTTGTTAAGATATAGTTACCTAAAAGTACAGAAGTATTCTCATTCCCCCTACCCCAACAAAAACCAAAACCTATTATTTCTGTGGGATGATGTAAAAATAATATTTTTTCAAATTAATTTCTCCTTATGTTATCAGAAATATGCAATTTTAACCTGTTCTGTATTATAAAAACAAAGATAAATTATATTGACTTGCCATTTTTGCAATTTCTCATCTATGTTAGACCAGATAAAGACAAACACTTCAAATTTAAACTCCTTGGTTTCTTTTTGTGGGTATATTTGTCTGTCAATATAGTCTCAATAAGTAACTACCTCATGAACTAACCAAGTTTTGAGGAAGTAGCTTGGACCCTTTGTTATCATAATTAAAATGTCAATGATCAGAATACTTTTCATAACTTTGCTAATAAGTGTATCCATGACGCTCTATTTGTATTTCCTCCTTAGGTTACACTTTGCTATTTTATTGAACTCACCTGTCTTTAGAGGCCCAAGGATATTAATAACCTAATAATTTAGACTCTATGAAAAAGATACATACTTTTTCATAACTGTACATTTTTTACATTGAACAAAAGTGAATTTAATCAACAAAACAAAATAAGATGTTATTTATATTTTTGAGGCACCTGGGTGGCTCAGTCAGTTAAGCTCCCAACTTTGGATCAGGTCATGATCTCATGGCTCCTGAGTTCAAGCCCTGCGTCAGGCTCTGTGCTGACAGTTAGCTCAGAGCCTGGAGCCTGCTTCCCATTCTGTGTCTCCCTCTCTCTGACCCTTCCCTGCTCATGCTCTCTCTCTCTCGCTCTCTCAAGTATTTAAAAAAAATTTTTAATATTAAAAATTTTTAAATAGTAAAAGATGTTATTTATATTTTGTAATATATTGCAAACTTAAGAAAGATAACTTTCCTAGGAAGTCCATATTCCCTTTTGAAATTTTTTAAATGTTTATTTTTGAGAGATACAGACAGAACATGAGTGGAGGAGGGGCAAATAGAGAGGGAGACACAGAATCTAAAGCAGGCTCCAGACTCAGATGTTAGCACAGGGCCCGACGCAGGGCTCGAACTCACAAACTGTGAGATCACGACATGAGCTGAAGTCAAAGACTTAACCGACTGAGCTACCCAGATGTCCCACATATTGCCTATTAGGGCAACTCATTCAACATTCATTCTAAGTTAGTATTACAAACTTTTTTTGTAAATTAAAATATTCCATTTTCTCTCTCTCTCCCTCACCCCCCTCAATCCCCCGTCCCTGCCTTCTTCTCTCTGCATTGCTCTAGCTCTTGCTCTCTCTTTCCTTGTTAAATGTTTCTATAAATACAGCAACTCACTTTAATAGCATGTCCTCATAACTATTCTCAAAAATGAGAAGGTTCTTGACCTCTTACACTTGAATATCATGTATTTACCAGGCACTTCAACTATATCAACTAGTTTCATTAGCTACAGAATTATCGTCAAGAATTGCTTTACACACGGTTTTTAAAAATCTATTATGAACAAAGAAAAAAATTAAAGAATTAGGACAGAAACTATCCATTTTCTCATAAGGTTCAAGTTAGCTTAATACAAAATTGTCAGCAATATAAAGTATGAAATATTAAAACTGCATATTAGAGTCAGAATAAATTAAATAGAGAAATAATAGAAGAATAAAAGTAATCTTGTACAGTCAAAAAACGTTAACATCTTCCATCATGTTCCTGGTCTGTAGACCCCAAATTAATTACAATAGTAGGAATGTCCTTGGTAACTTCATTTCCCCATTTCTCATGACTTTATCCAGTAGACAGACTCCATTGGGCAAATACAGTGGCAGGTTGAGTATAGGAACAACTACTTTTTTCTTTCCTGTTAGATACAGTACAGCGTAAAATCCAGTATGCCTGGTTCTTGTTTCCTTCCAGGGAGCAAGAAGACTTGTACCTTCATTTGCACTTGTAACCATCTCATGTGAACTTTTTCTTCTTAAATATATTTATAATATATGAAGTATAATGTTACCTCATAATTGTACCCCTTGGTATCTAGCCCAACATTTACTAGGAGCACAGGTTTTTCATGTGATTTAAGCAATTTCCTCTCTCACAAATCATGCTATGTGTTTTATTTTCTAATTCAACTTAAAAACATGTTTCTTAGGTGTTGTGTGAAACAATAAAATTTACTACGCTTAAAAGCTTTTGTTGAATAAATCATGACTGTACTGTAAGTAGTAAACCACAGTGCCGCATAAGAAAAAAACTGAATAATCTTTCTGGAAAATTCTGCTCGAGCCTATTACTTACAGTTACGACCAGGTGTTAGATCCATGATTTAAACAAAACAAAACTGTTCTTTATTATTTAATTGACTTTTGTCAAGGAATGCTAGAACTCAGTGCTCAAAAAATCCATGATAATTAAAAATCTTACTTTGAAATTGTCATATATGTTGTTTTTGTCATATATATTTTTATTAAAAATTTTTTAAATGTTTATTTTTGAAAGAGGGAGAGAGAGTGCGAGCAGGGGAGGAAGAGAGAGAGAGGGAGACACAGAATCCAAAACAGGCTCCAACCTCTGAACTGTCAGCACAAAGCCCCATGCAGGGTTTGAACTCACAAGCCACGAGATCATGACCTGAGCTGAATTCAGATGCTCAGCACACTGAGCCACCCAGGTGTCTCTATCAAATATATTCTTAAATCTAAATTTAAAAGGCAGTATCTACCTCTTTATTCATCAGCAGCATTGATTAGTTGGATCTGGCTATCTACTTAGGAATCCCTTTTCTCTCTTCTGACCTTTCCTAGCAGAGAAAATCTTAACTAAACTTTGATTAGAGTGAGAAAGTCCTCTGGAAAATTAAATCTAATTAGAATTGTAAAATAATCTTTTTTTAAAAAAAAAAAAAACCCTTCTACTAAAAAAATTAGCTAATCTCATGGCAAGCTATATTAATTTATTCTTTAAACATTTGCTTATAAATTGGAATTGCTTTATTCAAAGTAATCAAACTACTTATTACCAGTAAGGAAAGGCTAAGTTTTATAAAGCTTAGGTTATACAAAGTTTAAACTTTATCTATAATGTGTATACTCACTAGCAGTAAATGTTTGGTTGTATACATTCCTGGAGGGGGGAATGAGTCCTTTTCTTCTTAATAAAATTAAGGATCTCTTTTAGTGACTTAAACAAATTATTTTCAGCACGTTCAAAACAGCCCAAGATTACCAATATTATTTATAACTGACTCTTTTTAGACTTAATTTGGTCAAATGAATAGCTTAAGGTGTTTTTCTCTTTTACATAGCTTTTCACTTCCACTTATAAATCATAAAACCATGTCAGAGCATTGGAAAGAACATGTCAAAACTTTGAGAACTCTCACATACCATAATAAAAGTTGTGTTCGGTTAATCATTCATTAAGAGTATACTGATCTACAGGGGCGCCTGGGTGGCTTAGTCGGTAAAGCGTCCGACTTTCGCTTAGGTCATGATCTCGCGGTTCGTGGGTTCGAGCCCCGCGTCGGGCTCTCTGCTGACTGCCAGCTCAGAGCCTGGAGCCTGTTTCAGTCTGTGACTCCCTCTCTCTCTGACCCTCCCCTGCTCACGCTGTCTCTCTCTCTCTCTCTCCTAGAAATAAAAAAAAAAAAAAAAAAGAGTATACTGATCTACTTCAATTTCATTTTTAGATATGTCAAAGTATTTTTCCTAATATTTAAATATTGATTTTGCTTACTATCTTTAGCAAACAGCTAACTAAAGTAATGATAATAATAATGTACCATATTGGTTACACATTACACAAATAATGTACCATATTGGTTACACATTACACAAATGTCCAAATATGTGAATACTCTCTATATAACTTCATTTGAAAGCAATTCTCCAAAGAAAGAGCTTGTGCTGAATAAAGGTTGTTTGTCAGTAAAAGCTGTATGTAAGAATTATAGCGTATTTCAGACCCAAGTTTTCCAAAAGCTTTGTGATGATTGTACATGTATCATCCGCCAACAGACTTGATAAAAAGAATCATTTGATAAAAATAAAAACCTGTTGCATGATTTCTCCAAGAAGACAAGGCAAATCAGAACTAAACAGAGGTATAAAATGTTATATCATTATACCTAAAACTATAATAAGTTTTATAAGCAGCTATCAAGTTACTTTTGTTACGCAAAAGCATTTACTTCTAAAAGCTGATAGTTCAAAATCTCTCTCTCTCCTCACCTATTTCAAATTAATTGAGGTTTAAATAATCTAATGGTCTATTTTTCTTAAAGGAATGAGAGAGAGAATATGTGAATTTCATAGTATTTCAAATTAGCGAGTGTCACCTTAATGAGGCTTTAATGTACTATTTTAATCTTAGTTCTTAAATGTTTTCTATTCATAAAGTCTGCAGAATGTTTCTCCCCCAGAGGTTTGTGGGAAAAATAACGAAACCTTGAAATAGGAAATGATCTCTTGAATTGGTGACTGTATTACAAATTTTGCACACCATACCTCAAAATAATTCCCAGGAGTTCAGTATGTATTTTTTTTGCAAAGGACACAAAGCTCCACATTCACTGAAGTGTTTCTTCCTTATTTACTTTCTATGTTCTTTATCTTCATTTATTTAAACTGTTGTGCTATTACTGATCTTTTGTGAATGCATAACTTAAGAGAGGGCATTGTAAACTTGAAAGTTGTTATAAAACACTTCCTCTAGATTAAAAAAAATTGAATTAAAAAATATGTGTACTCTATATATAAAGAAACACAACCATACTTAAGTGAAGAAGCCTAAGGGAGAGTCGCCTTTTTACAAGCTAGAGGGAATTCTTAAGGAAAAATGGGGCTTCTGGAAAAAAAAAAAAAGTTTAGATCTCTTAGGTATGATTCTCTCTTGAGGAGTAGCTGTTGGTAAAATGTATGCCCCATAGAGGGTCTCTATTCAAAACCATGACCCTTTTGTATTAACCGCCCCATGACTTTTAGCTCTAGTTTTAGAATTTAACCTATGCTTGCCTCTCTAAATCATGACCTTTAACTTTTCCTATTCATGGTTCTCCTGAAAGCAAAATAACAGTAAAATTGAGGAACACTGGTTGAGGAAAACAATGTACCACTAATGTTTATCTATGCTGAGTAGCAGCAAGTAACACTTTAACTATAAAATCCAGGGTGTTTTCAGTGGTTACAAAATGTACCAGAATTAAGGGTTATGATAGAAGTAACATCAAGAACATTTTTAAGTAGCAAATATGGAAGGAATATGTGAGTACTTGTGTGTGCACAGAACTCACATAAGTATTTGAAAAATATTCTCTGGAGTGCAATAGTATTATTAATATTTTAATATTTTGTTATATTCACCTTACATTTCTTAGTCATCCTAAGTACTAAAAAGCAACTTAATTGCTGAATTCCCTTAAAGAAATGTATTTAGTAGCTCTAGCAATCCTGGATCTCAATATTTATAAAATCAAATGGACATAACTTTGTTCTATATATGACTATAATATTTTATAATACATCTCTGTGACTACTTCTTACACATAAGAATGAAGAATATTTAAACCTAACTAGGTTATCTTACAAAATAATGATATGCATGTACTTACTCCAATAAAACAATGTTTTTAAATATGAGTTTACAAGGAGTGCCTAATCTGATGGAATCAATATTCATAGGTTGAACATTATTTAGGATGTCTTTTTTTGCCCATAAGACACACTTGAGATTATTTGCATATCATTTTTTGGTGTTAAGGTCATTAAACTGTCTTTGAATAAACATTCTGCTGAAGAAATACTTTAAAATAACATGAGCTACTTATGAATAGGAAATAGGAGTAATTATGTGCAAGGATTCAGCTTTTTGGTGTTCATTTTAAATGACAGATATACTCATAACAGTTCTGAAGATAGTGACTAACATAGCTGGAACCAAATATTTGTTGAGAGAACAAAGAAGTGGATGTGCAGAATTCTGACTCACTAGTATATATGAAGAAAAAACAAAACTTTTCATTGTATCATAAAGACTCAGTTCCTTTAATGAAGTTTTCTACTACTGGGACAAGTCTACATCAAAATGTAAAGATAATTATATATTAGGAAAATCTATCAATGTAATTAATATATTAACACATTCAAGAATATTGATCTTCTCACTGTGATGCATCTAACAGATACAGAAAACCCATTTGATAATTTTGAAACTTACTTTGTATTTTTAAACCATTAATTAAATAGAACAAGAAAAGTATATACCAGGAATACAGAGCAAATATATCCAATGATTAATCATTTGAGGCATTTCCTATAAAAGCAAGAAAAAGAAGGATTATTTACTATTTTTGCTACTATTCAAGAGTGTGCCAGATTTTCTATACATCACTATAAGACAAGAAAACAAAAGGAAGAAAAAATATTGGAAAGCAATAGATAAAAATATAATTATTTTTAAGGAATATAATTTTCTATTTAGAAATCCAAAATAATCAACTGAAAAACCATTAGGTATTACAACAGGATTCCACCAGGTAAATCAACATATAAAACCAACTAATAAACACTGTGAAAAAAAAAAAAAAACCTCTTTGACTTATAATAGAACAGAATGTATAAAATATCTTGCAAAAGCATAATATGTGTAAGAACAACCTGAAAGAAAACTAACACTTTACTCAAGGGCATAAAAGAGAATTAGAGTGAATGTAAAAATATACTTATCCTTGAAGAGAAGATTCAATATTATAAAAATACCAGTTCTTTTTACATAATTTCATAAATTAAATATAAGTCAACACTATATTAGCATTTTCTCTTCAGCATTGGCACACTAATTCTAAAATTGTTCTGGAAGAGAAACTGTGCAAAAATAGATAATATAATTTTTTTAAATGGTGACTTTCATTTCTACACTTCAAAATATACTAGAAGCAATCTGTTATTGACACAGGAATAGATACATAGATTAATGGAATACTTAAGAGTCCAGAAACAGATCAGATATTTATGAAAACTGGTCATGTGATAAATATAACAAGTCACAGGTGAAAAGATGTCCCCACTAGAGGTGTTCAGGAAAATTGCCATTATGTTGGAAAAATGTCTAAAATTGGAGCTATACATTACTCTTTAGTCAACAAATGCATTCCAGATGTATTTTATATATGGACATAGTATAAAGAACAAAAAAGATAGTGTTCCTCTGAAAAAATTAAGCTGAATTTATTTTTTTAATGCTTATCTGTTTTGAGAGAGACAGAAAGTATGCATTTGTAGGGGGGAGGGGCAGAGAGAGAAGGAGAGAGAGATTCCCAAGCAGGCTCTGGGCTGTCCGATGATGGGTTCAATTCCACAAACTGTGAGATCATGAACTGAGCCAAAATCAAGATAGTCAGACACTCAATGGGCTGAACCACCCAGATACCCCTAATTTGAGTTCTTTATAGATAGCTGATAAAAAGGAATTATTAAAAAATATTACTCCTGAATTAAATGTGGAAGAAACAACTTTAAAAGATTAAAGCAATAATTATAAAATTCTAAGCCAATTCTTTATTCAGGTTGTTCCTCAAGTCCAAGTACATGCTTTTTAAAAAGAAGATGGAAGTAAGTTAGAGCTAATTACTTATAGGTTTGGTTTATGCCAGAAAGAAGACATAAAATTGTAACCAATAGATGCTTCATTCTATAGCAAACCTATATTGTACTCTGATATCAAATTTAGGCAATTGAGAGTCGATTCTGATATCTTTAATTAAAAATAAGATGTTTTCAGACATCTGTCTTTTTTATATTTCCCATCTCTAACTTTGTTTTACTTAACACTTTTCTTGATTTCATCAGTTAAGTGATAAGAGAGTCTAGACCTAAAATTCATATGGTCTCCATTTGGGCAATTGGAGGGCAATTGGAGGGGAATGTGCGAGAGCCAAACTGAAGTCATATTTAGGCCCTAAGGCTTATTTGAGAGTGTGCTATACACAGTGATTAAATTGAGGTTACAATAAAAAAAAAAAAACAAGATACATGTTATTTAAAAATTAGGTAATCATTGGAAGATTAAAAATATATTTATGTCTCCTAAACCTCTAAAGATATAGAAGGGACTCAAGGATTCAGATAACTGCAACAAATGAAAGAAATCAATAAAAAATTATAGTTAACATAAACCAGCAATAGCATAGGAGAAGGCATTTTTATGGGTGAAATAGTTTAAATTTTCTGATTAAAAAGCAGAATGAGAAATTAAGTTAAAATATTTAGCTCTAGGCTAGAGACACAGGCAAAATAAAATAATTTCATTTTTAACAGAAAAAAATATAGGTTTTTGGCCACTTACTCCAGCTTACAGAAAAAGTGCCATAAACTCTGAGTAACTATTCTGGAAGAAGGGAAAGAGGAGAAGTTTTCTTATCTGTTTTGTTTCCTACAGTTTAGTACAATTAAGATTTTTCCCATAATGTAACTTAAAAAAGAGAGAGAAACAAATTATAGAGGTAAAAAGGAGACTTAAAAAATCTGTTAATTACCCCAAATCTGATAACTACTCAGATCCTGCTCCCACCCCCCAAAGAGATACACACACAAAGAGTGAAGCAAAGATAAGGGAAAAAACAGATCCTACTTTTAGAGAGGGGTAGAATCAGCAAATTTAGGAAATGAAAATATGGGCTGTCCAGTTAAATTTCAATTTCAGGAAAAAAACCCACTTTTTAAATTTTATATCAAATATTACATGAGATATACCAATACTAAAAAATGTATTCACTATTATCTGAAATTCTTATTTACTGGCCATCTTCTATTTTATTTGGAAGCCCTAGGAAGAGGTATACATACAGATGAGTGAAGAAAAAAAAAATAGTTCAAGAAAGCAGCAATCATATCTGAAACTAAAGTCTCTAGACTGGGGTCCAGGGTCCAGACTTCAACACACTGAGGAATTCTGATAGCAACGTGGATCACTTTGCTTAAACTGTTTCCCAGAATAGGAATAGGAAAACAAGACTTTGCATGGAAAGAGGAGTTGGGGGTGGGAGGTGAAAGGAGAGGAACGTGAGTCCTCGTGATAGAATATGGAGAATGCCCTTGGTGCAGAACTTGGGCAATGAGGAAGACAGGAACTCCGGGAATACATACACCATGCCTTACGTGTAGACTAGCCACAGAAATAACTCAAGGAGCAATGCAGAAGGTACTGAGACAGGAATCTAACAGGGGCTATGGGAATGAGGTATAGAACACATGTTGTGGATACCAATATTCACCATTTTGGCGAGTGGATAGGTGTTGGGTTTTCTTTAAAAAAATCAATTGTTCAAATAACATTTGCAGGAAATTTAGTAGCTATCAACAGAGTAATGCTTTAGTTTTCTGCCACTGTTGGGAATAAGCGATCCCAAATGTTTAGTGAATTTTCCAGATAAATGGATATGTCACCTTAAGAGCCTCAAATGTTTTCATTTTTTTAATGTTTATTTATTTGTGGGGGAGGGGTAGGGGCAGAGAGAGAGGGAGACACAGAATCTGAAGCAGGTTCCAGGCTCCAACACAAGGCCCAACACAGGTCTCGAACCCATGAACTGTGAGATCATGACCTGAGCTGCAGTAGGATGCTTAACTGACTAAGCCACCCACGCGCCCCTCAAATGTTTTAATAGAAGGGCTTTTTCTTCTGAAATCCTTCATACATTTAACCAAGATCCTTAAATAAAGTACATTAACATAATTCATCCTTTTTAATGACTCTTACAGGGAGAGAAAGTAAAGGAAAGAAAGAAGAAAATTATGCCATTAGAGATTTCTAAAATATGTAGGGATATTTTGTCTTTTCAATTTGCTTGTCAACCCTTTCATATAGACATTAATAATATCAACTCTAAAATAAATAAAGTGAGTTTCAGATAGTTTAATTGGCCTGCCTAAAGTCATGGAGCTAGTAAATCTGTCTCTAAAGCCCATGACATCTCCACCTCACTGCTCTACTTCCTTGATACAGTGGTCCCTACGTATACTTTGTGGCATCAATTACACTTCCCAAAAGCATATTGTCCTCAGCTTTGAGATGGCTGGATAACAAAACTAACTTTGAATACGTAAAATATTCTCTATTATAATTTATCTACATTCTAAAGGTATCTAATAATTTTCTAACTTGAAGCACCTGAAGAATAATTGTAAGTATCTTATCATTTAAAATGAATGTAATGAGGATATATTTTTAAATAAATATATAACTAGGATATATATAAAAAATTTTACTAGACTAAGCTAAAAAAATTTAAAAAGGAAACAAAGTCAGAGAGGAAAATAATACATTTGGGAGTATTATGGGAGGAAATGACTGTATTCACTTTTTTCTCCTTCAGTGATTACTCTTTGGGGAGCCACAAAATATTTCAGAAAGATAAATCTGTTATTCAACTTAGTCTTCAGAAAAACGGGAAAGTTCCAGGAAAGTTATCTCGAAAGGTAAGATTTTTTTAGCATTGGTTTGAATTTGCAAGCTGATCATTTTAAGGACAATAATCTTATCTTTATGGATTGTTGCCAATTTAGAATTACATAGCTTAATGAATACATGTTCACTTGAGTATGTTTACTGAAACATAATGAAATATTTATCTAAATGCCTGTTAACAATTTGAACCGAAGTAATTACATGAACACATTACTGCAACCCTAGTATAATAGCAAATCAATTGGTCTCTTGGAAAAATCATTTATGAGAAACTTATTAATGTTATTATATTCATACTATCCATGAAGCCACTAGGAAGTGAACAGAATAAAAAATGTGAGGGGGAAACCACTGAAGGAAGAAAAATAAGAAAAATAACTCTTGTTTGAAGAAATAGAACTCTTATTCTATTTGAAGACTGTTTATGTCAGTATCAACACAATTTAAATCAAGACAGATTAATATTCATAATATATATAATAAAACTACCTAGAAAGAGATTACTGTGCTTTAATGACACAATTTCATGCTGTTAGATATGAATTTTATTCCCTATGTGATGTCTTGAGTTATCTCAAATCCAAATTGCACAGTATACAATGAACTTTGATATTTTGGCAGCTTTATCTGTAGAATCTTCCAATTACCTGCTTTAAGCAAAAATCCCATCACCCTGTCATTTACATCAGATAACAGATTTCCAGTGCATGAGTTTTTTTTTTTTTTTCCTAGTCTGAGGTGTTTCATCATAAAAAGTGTCAGGTGGTGCATTAGGTTGCAATATATCTATGTGGAATATAACATAATGAGGCCAAAAGAGAGTTGTTTAGAAAAATCTTTTGGAACTGGTACTCAGCTCAGCCACTGTTGACAGTTCCAGGGCTATGCATCTGAAATCTCCATAGAGAAACATTACAAAGTACAATGAACACTCTCAATATTAATAAACCTAAGAGTCTTCAAATTGTCTTCTATGTTTTCAAAAAGCTAAAATCATCATGTTTCATTTCAACATGGGGGAAGGAGAGAAAATATATGATTAGAATTTCTACTCTCTTTGAAAACTTTCATGTTGCTGAAAAATAACTTATTTCATTGGTAGCAATTCACAAATCGCTAACATTTCAATTTCATGTAAATTAAGGTTTATATTTAGATCCATTTAACACACCACTACTTGGATACAATGTATGCTGACATACATTTTAAGTCTGAAACTTTATTTAAGCGTCACAATAATTCTATGTGGCAAATACTATTAAAAATAAGCAAACTGTATCGTAAGGAGCTTCATGGCTGTCCCCAGATCATATTCATGGAACTGGTAAGCAGAGGAGGTTGGACTTGAGCCCAGTCAGTCTCCATAGCCCATATTTTGTGCTATCAACTTATATGACAAGTATACTTAGGATATATATTTTTTGTTTTCCATGGTTATATTAATTTACCTCAAAGTCAGGGACATGATAGGTGTTCCATGATGATTAACCATATTAAGTATATATTAGAGGCCAAGTACTGTTATCAGTGCTTTACATGTATTAATTTACAATAGATCGAGAGGGAAAAAAAGTGATAATAATTATTATTTTCCTTCTATAATAAAAGTACTGAAAATTCAAAAGAGTAAACTGAACAGCCTAAAGTCTCACAGCTTGTAGAGAAGGAGATGAGATGGGCATAGAGCTCACTCTATCTTAATGGCAGCCTATATAGTGTCTATGGGCTACTGTCATTACCATCAAATCCAAGGACATCATTTCTGGGTGTAACGTGTAAAATTATCACTAGAAATTCCTGCTTTTCAATGTGTCATTTGGATCATAGCATGAATTAAGTTACATGGCTGCTTTTTTATGCTTCAATTCACTTTACTTCATATAGGGAGTATCACCATCTCTTGGCTAATTCAACAATTAACAGGTAAAAAGTATAAATGCTTTTCCTCATCTCATCCACAACGTTTCCTACACTAATACTGTTATTTCAAAATAGGTGGGGTGCCTGGGTGGCTCAATTCGTTGAGCACCCAACTCGTAATTTTGGCTCAGGTCATGATTTTAAGGTCCATGAGATGGAGCCCTACGTGGGGCTCTAAGCTGGCAGGATAGAGGCTGCTTGGGATTCTCTCTCTTTCTGTGTCTCTCTCTGTCTCTCTGCCTCTCCGTCTCAAAATAAATAAACATTTAAAAATGGATAATATGCTTGATGACACAGAAGTCTATATATTCTCCCATTAACTCACAAATTAACTGTATCACTGCAGTGTAGTAAGCCCAATACTAATGAGTAGTTAGAGTGCTGAACAAAATCAACAACATCCCAGCCTTCAGAGGGCTTAGTGCCCAGGGGATTCAACCGACTCTGACCCTCAATTAAAAAGCAGTGGTGGCCTTCACAAAGACTAAGAGAAAGGCATCTCATATTTCTATCTCCCTCTAAGTCTTGTTTCTTGAAGGATTTTTTAGCATCATATTTCAAAGAGAAGATACTGCATTTTATTAAAATCTATAAAGGTTTACTTGATGATACTATGCTAAGTACATCATATATATAGAATCTAAAAACAATTCAACAAATATTTATTTTAAAAAATTGTTAATGTTCATTTACTTTGGAGAGAGAGACAGAAACAGAGCGTGAGTAGGGGAGAGGCAGAAAAAGAGAGAGATACAGAATCTAAAGCAGCCTCCAGGCTCCAAGCTGTCACCACTTAGCCTAACATGGGGCTTGAACTCATGAACTGTGAGATCATGACCTGAGCCAAAGTCGAATGCTTAACCAGCTGAGCCACCTAGGCACCCCAATTCAACAAATATTTATTGAATACTTTTTACATGCGATATTTAGTACTTGACTTGAGGATTTTCTATAGTGAATGAATAGGTTAATAAACCTACTTAAAATTCAGAATTATGTCTTAAAAAACATATATGCACATATGCACAGACTGGTACTCATTTGCTCAGAACCCACCTTATAGGCACTCTTCTAAACACTGGAAATTCAAAAACAAGACATTTCAGTACTTATTCTAGAATGCAGAGTTCTCATTCTGGTAAAGAAGACATACAATAAACAAATATACATTTAGGGGCGCCTGGGTGTCAGTTAAGCGTCCGACTTCGGGTCAGGTCATGATCTCACAGTTCGTGGGTTTGAGCCCCGCATCAGACTTTGTGCTGAGAGCTAGCTCAGAGCCTAGAGCCTGTTTCAGATTCTGTGTCTCCTTCTCTCTCTGCTCTTCCCCTACTCGTGCTCTCTCTGTCTCAAAAATAAACTATGTTAAAAAATTAAAAAATATATATATACATTTAAAAGTTTGAGAGATATGTGCTTTGAAAGAAAAGATAACTATGCTTCTAAAGATTGGAGCAAGACACCTGATACAGATGAATCAGGGGTGGTAATCATTTCTGTGTATAAATCCTAGAACATGTAGACCTAGCTGTCACCATAAATATAAATAAAGAGTGTTAAATTTGCTAATTTGGTATCTTGTTTAAAAACAGAGATTCTGGATTCATACTGCCAAAGTCAAATGTCTGCTCTTGGATAATTACATTCACCCTATTTTTCTTGTTAAAACACGTGAATAATAATATTTATCTAATATGATTATTGGAACTTAATTGAGATATGTAAATGAAAAGCTTAAAGCAGTGCCTGTGCCTAATCGAGACTATATAAGTATCAGTAATTGATGTCATAAAATTAGGGATTTAGCCTTTTACTATTAAAAACTATACAGTAAGGTGATACTGAATGTTCTCTCTTGATCCTATTGTTTAAAGTGGTTTTAAAATTCTCTACAGTTTTCATAATTTTTGCTATAAAAACACTTACAAACAATTATCTTTCCAGTAAAACAACATACAATGGCCATTTCTTCTACATAATACTAGGAACATAATGACAATTATCATTCCATTAAATTTATTGACACCATTTCCTTTCAGTAGATACTTTAGAGTTCTCTAATTGTACAAGGCACATTGAAATAGTCAATTCATCTCAGATGCCTTTCCTATTTTAAACTTGCTTGTCTTATACTGAAATATGGTAATTCAATTCCTTGTTCCATGAGATTATTCATAAAATAGTTTGACAGTCCATATAAATCTTTCTAGATTTCAAAATTTTACAATTTCCATCTTGACTAGATGTGTATAATTGAGGCTTTAAAAAAGTTTGTTCTCTTTATCTCCCTCAAATTTGATAAGTATTTTCAACATTGTTGACATTAATCATAAAATCAAGGTTTCATTTTAGCTCAAGGAAAATCACAGAACACAGCAGATTTTTGTATGAAAGAGTAAAAAAAGACACCTTAACTTTTTCCTCAGCTTTGGAGAACAGTAAAGTGTGTGATATATTCCATGGACAACTGCTCAAAACTCTTCTCCAGATTTTTGAGCTCCGTTAAATAAAAACAATCAAAAAAACTTTTCTTGTAAGTGACAATATGACAAAGGCCAATTTCTCCCCCAAAGGCATCTCTGGAAGCCAAGTAAAGTGGTTTTAAAGTGAGTATGATTATGCTATACAGAAAGATGCAAATAAGTCATTATTTATATGCTTGCTTTGGTTATAACTTCTGAAAGAAGTTTCTTTTCTTCTTCTGAAAGTGGTTTTTTTTTTTTTTTTTTAAGCATGCATTCAAGGTATTGTATTACAGTGATAACCTTACCTCTCCATGTAACAGCTTCCTTCTTCCTCACAAAAGAGCCCAATAACACACCTTAGACCTTAGGCCATACAAAGGTTTTACTTCTGATATTTTCTGTCAGAAGATCTAATAGGCAGTTTTACAAATAGGTTGTTTATTAACATACAAGATTACATGCATTCCAGGCATTAAGGGATTCCCCAGATCTCAAACTTAACAGCTGTGTGTAATGAAAATGGTGCAATTATGGGGGAGTCTATTGCATTCTCCTTTGCAGGCTTGCATACGATTTTCATAAATGCCTGTTGCAGAAGAGCTAAGCAAGGAGTTATGGTGTGAAAATGTGTGTGTGTGTGTGTGTGTGTGCGCACTCACGTGTGCATGTATGTGTGTATTTCTGCATATGGACCATAGGACTGATAGTTTATGATGAGTAGTTTCTGCTCATCTGGGGAAAAACCACATGCCTCCTGATAACTCCTGGAATTTATAGTTGTCACTCATTAGCACACTTCAGTGTTCATGAAATGGAAAGTTCTGTTACACTCACATTTGGGAGGCAAGATATGGTGAAGTTGAAAAATGGAGTTCATTCTAAGTCTTCCAACTGATCTGGCAAGCTGTCGGGTCTCACACTGCCCCAGCATCCACAGCCTAAATGTAAAGAAAATGTGCATGTATGGGAGAGAACCAGCGTCTGCCAGGAGAACTTAATGTCTGACCTTGGTGATGCCAGGATGTTTTTTCCACCGTCCTTGAAGATCCTATCCCAAAGCTCAGTTTTCTGATTCATTTTTGAAAAGAATGCTTACAGAGTTAAGAAGAATCTTGTAAAGTCTTTAAAACAAAGTATTAAAATGATGAATGAGGGTTATCAAAAGAGGTGAATAAAATGACAGCAGAAAGCTACAGACCTATTTTTATCTGGTACTCATTCCAATTCACTCTATAAATATTAATATATTCTGCTGTCTACAGCATGAAGATGACCACAGTCAGTTTTATCTGAACCAACTTCTAGAATTTATGCATATTTGGAAAGTATCCAGGTAAGATATTTAAATTTTTTCCAAGACTACTCTCTGACCGAGTTCTCAAGCGCCAAATCACAATATTTTTCAGTAGACTATAAAATATAGACTATACTACTTTCATTAGTACTGTGGAAGTTATTGTACTTTTAATAGATATCTCCCTTTGGCAAATTCTGTTATTAATTATCTATTCTTCACAGCTATTCAGATACATTTGAAGAGCTGCTAACACCTTCCATAACAATCTAGCATTCATTTTAAAACATCTCTGCTACCGGTTATTATGTTTTCAAGGATTTTTTTCCTCACTCATTTTGTGAATTTGGGTGTGCATGTGTCACTAAGGTCTTTGTATAACTAAATTTCAACACTTTGAAAGTCACCACATCCTGCTTTAAATTTTTCTTGAATTCCCTGAAAATAACTGGTATATCATAAACAGAGGAGCTTGAATTCAAGTTGGAAAACTCAAATGACAGTAAATGAACATATCCTAATTGATTCTCATATCTAAATGTATGCATGTATTATCTGAAAGAACAGACCCACCAGGAAGCTAACCTGGGAGAAGATATCAGTGTTACAGTATAGGTTCATCTGAATTTAATGTTGTTCTGAGCTGAATGAGCAAAAATTGGGGTACATATCATAATCTCCAAAGCGAAGCCTCATATAAAAAATATGATTGAAACTGTTTTTAGTGACTATTCATAATAGCTATCAATCACTTAGTGGAGCTACTGTACATTTTACATACATTATCTCATCTAATTCTTCCTACAACCCTGTGATAAGACATAAAATTTACTTCAGAATCAAAGAAACCAAAGCTCCGGAAGGTTTAAATAACTTCCTTAAGGCCACTTAGTCCATTAGTGGTAGGACAGAAATTAGGGCTGTCTGAAATTTGCAAAGACCCTATTCTTTTATTAAACTATTCTTTCCCTGTATGCCGCTTTTTATTTCCTCCAAAATATTCATTCTCACACAACAAAATCACAGAATGGGTAGGACTAAAAAGGACTTTAAATGTATTCTAATCTAAATTTTTATTTTATAGCTCATTACATGAATCAGGTTTAGGTTCCCATCAAAATGGCATGTTAACAAAGGTTGTAGTTTCCTTGTTCAAAAAAAAAAATTATCCAAAAAAAAAAAAAAAAACCCTTAGAGAAAGGCATCAAATTTGACAAATTCTTTTAAAAAATGGGAAATCCTTAGGAGGTAAAGGACTGTTCTGAACTGGTTTGGTGAAGGACTGTGACTTTTATGTAAGTAGCTGCTGTCTGGGACACAGAGAGACAAGGGGACTATGCAAAGAAGGGGAGAGCAAAGTAGTTTTCCTTCTGTCTCTGTCTTCCCCTGCCATTGCCAGCCCCCTCACAGGAGTCTGGTGACCTTGACCATTGTGCAATACAGGTGTCCACAGGGTTAAATTAGGGTAAAGCAAAAGCTCTGCCAACATGGAGACTGGAGGAAACCTGGGAGGGACAGACTAGTTTCAAAATATAATTCCTCTGCTCCTTCCCTCTAACCCCAGGATATTGCTGCCTCTCCTCTGGTAAGGAAACTAAAACAGAAAAGTTCAAAAATTTGTCAACCATCATAGAGATAATTAATGCTACAGCCAGGACAAAACCAAATGTCTAACACTTAGTTCTTATTCCATTTTAAATATTAATATGGTATACAACATTAAATTATGCACAGAATGTATTTAATATAGTATTTATAGTATTGGTATATATTGTGTATTATTTCATATGTAATAGCATTATATATGTATATATGTATACATTTTATATATAATAGCATTATCTCTGTGTGTATGTATATGTGTTATCCATTCATCCATTGACTGACATTCAGGTTGTTTCTATGTCTTGGCTATTGTGGATAATGCAGTAATGAACTTGGAAGTGCAGCCATCTCTTTAAGATAGTGATTTAATTTCCTTTGAATACCAGAAGTGGGAATGCTGGATGATATGTTAGTTTCTATTTTCTTCATACTGTTTCCATAGTGGCTGAACCAATATACATTCCCAACAGTATACCAGGGTTTCCTTTTCTGAATAGCCTTGACCAGAGTCTTTCCGGTAATAGTCTTTCTAACTGGTGTGAGGTGATATCTCACTGTGATTTTGATTTGCATTTCCCCATCTGTTCTCAGCCTTCTGGCTAAGATCAAGTGTAGCATGTCCCTGATGATTAGTGATATTGTTCATGTACTTGTTATTCATGTGCTTGTTGGCCATTTGCATATATTTTTAAGGGAAATGTCTACACAAGTCCTCTGCCTATTTTTTAAATTGGATTGATTTTTCACTATTGAGTTGTATGAGTTCCATTTCATATTTTGGATATTAACCCCTTATCAGATACATAGTTTGCAGATATTTTCTCCCATAATCTATGTTGCCTTTTCATTTTATTTATTCTTTCCTTTGCTGTTTAAGGTCTAAGATGGGGTGCAACTTCATTCTTTTGGATGAGAATATCCAGTTATCCCAAACTAGTTATTGAAGAGACTATTCTTTCTCCACTGATTATTCTTGGCTCCTTGTCAAATATTACTTGACTTTATATATGTAGGTTTATTTCTGGGCTCTCAAGAGTATTCAGTTCATCAATGTGTCTGTTTTTACATCAGTGTCATCATACTTTTGATTCCCAAAGCTTTGTAGTATGCTTTGAAATGATGCCTCCAGATTTGTTCTTTCTCAGGATTGCTCCAGCTCTTCGGGGTATTTTGTGGTTATATATTAGTTTTAGGATTGTTTTTCTTATTTCTATGAAAAATGACATTTAAATTTTGATAAGATTATATTCAATAGGGTCGTCTGGCTGGCTCAGTTGGTAGGGCATGCTACTCTTGATCTCACGGTCGTGAGTTCAAGCCTCATGTTGGGCATAGAGCTTACTTAAAAAAAGAAATTAAATCTATAGATGGCTGTGGGTAGTATGGACATTTTAACAATAGTAACTTTTCTGATCTAAAAACTTGGATGTTTATGTGTTTTCTTCAATTTCTTTCATCAAAGTCTCATAGTTTTCGGTGTATAGATCTTTCACTTCCTTGGTTAAATTTGTTCCTGAGGTTTATTTTTTTTATGCTATTCTAAGTAAAACTTTTTTACTTTTCAAAAACTTTCATTGTTAGTGTACAGAATCCCAACTGATTTGTATATATTTATCTTGGATCCTGAAATTTTACAGAATTTTTTTATTAGTTCTAACAGTATTTTGGTAAAGTTTTCAGGATTCTCTATATACAAGACTGTACCATCATCAGACACAATTTTATTTCTCCCTTTCAGTTGGAATGGATTTTATTTCATTTTCTTGCCTGATTACTCTAAGACTTCTAGTACTAAGTTGAATAGGTGGAGTGAGAGTGGGAACTCTTATCTTATTCCTGATCTTAGAGAAAGTATTTTCTAAAATTTTTTAAATGTTTATTTTTGAGAGAGACAGAACATGAATGGAGGAGGGGCAGAGAAAGAGGGAGACACAGAATCTGAAGCCTACTCTAGACTCTGAACTGTCAGCAGGGCTTGAACTCACTAACTGTGAGATAGATCATGATATGAGCTGAAGTTGAACATTTAACCAATTGAGCCACCCAGGTGCCCCTAAGAGTAAGTGCTTTCAACATCTCACCATTGAGTATGATGTTAGCTGTGGGTTGTCATACATGAACTTGAATTATGTTGAGATATGTTCTTTCTATACCTAATTTGTTAAGTTTCTATAATGAGAGGATGTTACATTTTTTTCAAATGCTTTTTCTGCTTCTATTGAGATGATCAATGATTTCTGTCTCTCATTTTATTAATATGCTTTACTACATTTATTGATTTGTGTAGTTGAATCATCCTTGCATCTCAAAGACAAATTTCACTTGATCATGGTGTAAAATAATCCTTTAAATATGCTGTTGAATTTGGTTTGCAAGTATTTTGTTGGGAATTTTTGCATCTATAATCCTCAGGTATATTGGCCCATAGTTTTCTTTTCTTGTAGTGTCCTTACTTGGCTTTGGCATCAGGGTAATTATAGCTATATATAATGAGTTTGGGAGTGTCCCTCCCTCTTCATGTATTTGGAAGAGCTTGAGAAGAACTGGCATTAATTTTTCTTTAAATATTTGGTAGGATTTACCCACGAAGCTATCTGCTCCTGAATTTTTCTTTGTAGGGTGAGTTTTGATTACTGATTTAATCTTCTTTTTACTGGTCTATTTGGATTTTCTATTTCTTCCTGATTCAGTCTTGGTAGGTAGTACTTTCTTAGAAATTTATTTATTTCTTCTGGGTTGTTCAATTTTTTGGCATATAATTGTTCCTAATAGTCTCTTTTGATGCTTCTTTGTTTCTTGTAACAGTTTTTAAATTAAAGTCTATTTTGTGTAATACAAGTATATCTACCTCTGCTATCTTTTGGGTCTCTATTATACATGAAGTACCTTTTTCCATCTCTTCACTATGTACATATATAAGTTCTTGAAGCTGAAGAGAATCTCTTGCTTGCAGTATATATTGTCTTTTTTTTCCATCCATTCAGCTACTATCTGCCTTTTGACTGAAAAACTTTACATTTAAAATAATTATTGATAGTTAATGACTTACTATTGTAAGTTCATTGTTCTCTGGCTGTTTTGTACCTTTATTCACTCTCCTTCCTTCCTTTCTTTTCTGTTTCTCTCTTTCTAAATTGATGACTGGTCATAGTAATATACTTTAATCCCCTTCTGTTTACTTTTTGAGTATCTGTGATGTTATTGTTTTGTGGTTACTCTGAAGTTACTTGAAATATTTTATAAAAGTCTTTTAAACTGATAGCAATTTAGCCTTATTTTCATAAAAACTCTACCTTTTTCTCTGCCCCAACATTTTATGTTTTTGATGTCAGAATTTATACTTTATATTATGTATCCATTGACAAGTATTGAAGCTTTATCTATTTTTAATGCTTTTTTCTTTGACCTCTATACTAGAGGTAAGGGATTGACACATCATTATTACTATATTAGATTATATACTTGTCTTTTCCGTAAAGTGTGTCATATATTTTCATGTTTTCCTGTTACTAATAAGCATCTTTTCATTTCAGCTTGAAGAACTAGCATTTCTTCTAAGGTAGGCCTTGTGCTGACGAACTTTTTTGCCTTTGTGAAAGTCTTTATTTCACCTTCATTACTGAAGGATAATATTTCTGGGTAAAGTATTCTTAGTTGGCAGAGTTTTTTTTTCTTTCAGCAACTTACATTTATCATCCTACCCTCCTAGTTTGTAGTATTTCTGCTGAGAAATCTACTGATAGCTCTATGGTGGTTCTCTTTTATGAGGAAAAATTCTTCTCCCTTGTTGCTCTTGAAATTTTCTCTTTATATTTGATTTTAGGCAGTTTTATTTTGTTATGTGTCTTGGAGATCATTTTGGATTGAAATTATGGGGTGACCCATTACTTCACAATGTCTGAATCTCTTCCCAGGTTTGGGAAGTTCAAAAGCCATTATTTCTTTAAATAAGCTTTCTGCTCCTTTCTCTTATCTTCTTCTTTCAGGACTCCAATGATATGCACATTGTTTCTCATTATGGGGTTCCATGAATCCCATAAGCTTTTTAAAATTCCTGTTTAAAATTTTTTTTTTGTTTTTCTCCTTCTGGTTAGGTAATTTCAAATAATTTGTCTTTGAGCTTACTGATTTTTTTCTTCTGCTTCGTTCCTTCTTCTGCTGAAGCTTTATATAGAATTCTTCAGTTCAGCCATTGTATTCTTTATCTCCAAAACTCTGGTTCCTTTTTTGTTTTCTATACCTTTATTCAACTTCTCATTGTATTCTTACATTGTTTGGATGAGTTCATTAAATAGTCTTTCTGTGTTCTCTTATATTTCTCTGAGCATCTTTAGAACAATTTTTTTTTAATATCTTTATTTCTAGGAGAGAGAGAGAGAGACAGTGTGAGCAGGGGAGGGTCAGAGAGAGAGGGAGACACAGACTCTGAAATAGGCTCCAGGCTCTGAGCTGGCAGTCAGCACAGAGCCCGACGCGGGGCTCGAACCCACGAACCGCGAGATCATGACCTAAGCGAAAGTCCGACGCTCAACCGACTAAGCCACCCAGGCGCCCCTTTAGAACAATTATTTTGAATTTTTTTGTCAGGCAATTCACATATCTCCCTTTTTGGGGGTCAGCTGCTGTAGGCTGGTTGTGTTCCTTTGGTGGTGTCATATTTCCCTGACTCTTTATGATCCCTGGAGCCTTGCATAGATGTCTGTGCCTGGGAAGAAGCAGTCAAATCTTCCAGACTTTATAGGCTGACCTCAGAACAGGATCTTCACCTTCAGGGGAGGCACACTGGAGCATGCTATAGCCATGAGTCTAGTGGTGCAGGACCAAGTATACAGTCATCTGGAAGACCCAGGTCTGGTGAATGTGATGTCTCTTTAGCTCAGGTCACTGGGGACCACAACATCTTTAACAAGTGCTGTTGGCATCTTCAGTGTTTCCTGGTCCAGCAGTGAGGGACCAGGCCAGGCAGTGGTTGTTGCTAGTTGGTGGCATGCACACATACAGTTTGTGGGTCAGCTGCAAGTGCCTGTGTATTGGCAGGAACTGGTTGCAGACATACATATAGTAAGGGGGAGGGCAGGGCTGGCAGCCAGGACTAGACTAGCTGCAGGTGCGCTGGCACCGTGGGGCCCCTGGCTGTTGGTACGCACTCCTGTGGCTGCAGTCTCACCTTGGCCATGTGCACAGCAGTGGAGGCTACTATGGGTTTCAGGCTGGTTGGATACGGGTACACAGCTGGAGGGGCTGGTTGCAAGTAAGCCCAACAGTGTAGGCCAGTCACAGGAAACAGGGCCAGAACCAGGCCTGTAAGCAGCTATGGGGTCCTGGCCAGTGGGTGCATTCCTGTGCCTGCAGTGTCTCCCTAAAACATGGCATGGCAGTGAAGGCCAGTACATAAATTGGGCCAAGGGCTTGCAGGTGCACAGCTTGGGAACCAGCTGCAGGTGAGCCCTAGGGTGGCAGTGGGTGGGGGAAGGGAGCTGGGAGAGACTCAAGCAGCTGCTGTTTGTGAATATGAATACCTGTGTGTGATGGGGGGAGGGAAACCGTGAAATCTACAGGTGTGTCTGCAGCTGCTATTGGTTGGTTTCTTCCATGGTGAAAGGTACTGGGCCCTCTGCAGTGCAGGTCACCAGGGACGATAGGAACTCCAACTACATGGCCCATACTGGCAGCTCCAGCCCTTCTTCCTTGTTCCTAGCCGTTGTTATGTATCTCAGCTTCGCTGGTCTCTGGGTACTGTAAAAGCAATGCAGGTCCTTCTTGCAGTGTCCCTTAAAGGCTAGGGGAAACTGCTGGTTCACTTACTGTCCCTTTCCCAGCATGAGGAATTCTCTGTTGGCAGTGAGCAGTGCTGGCCTGCAGGATGAGATGATGCAGGTAAAATGAAACCACCTCTCCTTTTTGTGTGGTTATTCTCAGGCTTTTTGTTTTGTTTTGTTTTTTGTTCTACAGTATCGTGAAAGTTTCTTAGAAGGATTCTTAAGCTCTCCCAGAGCTGTTTTTCTTTATAGATAGTTGTCTAATTGTGAGAATACACAGGCTGATCTCCTACTTTGCTATCTTAGAGACCTCCAAAACTGCTTTCTGGAATACAGTGCTATTCTGCCTTCCCTCCTCAGACTACTTTATGGTGTCATTAAAAGATTAAACACTAGATGGCAGGAGCTCTGTTTTCAGTATCCCTCTTCCCTGACTTGACTTCCTCTTAGAAGCTGGGCAATATATACCTTCATTAGTTTCCAGGGCTTTTTCTATAAAACAAATATAATACTTAGTAGCAAGATGCTGAAGATATATATTCTTGAGGGTCTTTTAAGTTTTAGGGTCAGGTTTTATATAAAAACCCTCCCTCCAATAGCCACAATCTTTTTCCATTCTTTTCCTATACCTTCACTGACTTTTAAATGGTCTATGCATTTTGTCTTTGAACTGTCAGATTTCATTCAACTAAAGAGATGATTTAATAAAGGCTGAGAAGCCAGCTATTGAAAAATATATTGGTGTGTCTTTAACACTGTTTTGTGTTGTCTGACTTGTTAAGTTCAGTGGTTTTCAGGACAAATAGGAAGAGAAAGTCATAATGTTTGGAAAGTAATTTTGATTAGTGAAGTCAGAAGAACCTCCGCTCATCTCACATCTATTCTACCCAAGCATAGATAAAGTTGGAGCAATAAGAGAAGCTTAGGGCAAAAAAAAAAAAAAAAACAAAAACACAAAACAAAAACAAAAAACCATACAGAGGTTTGATGTCAAAGACAACCTTTTCTATTATAAATATATGTCACTAATTCTGAAACTAATTCTCTGCAAGCATTTGCATATTAACAATTCTTGATGTTAGTGTTTGTCATTATCTGCTCATAAACCTTTTCATAACTTACATTTTCAAGTAAGAGTAGTTTGATAGAATGAACAGTTGAGAGGTTTGGTTAATTTGGTATTCATTTCTTTGGAGTTCTAAAGTTTTCAAATATGTCTGTAGTCTATCAAGTTACATAAAGTTTATAAGCATCCATCTGAAATAGTTTTTATTTACTTTTTTAAATTTAGTTAAATGTTTTATTTATTTCTGAGAGAGAGAGAGAGAGAGAGAGTGTGTGAGCAGGGGAGGGTCAGAGAGAGAGGGAGACACAGAATCTGAAACAGGCTTCAGGCTCTGAGCTGGCTGTCAGCACAGAGCGTGACGTGGGGCTTGAACCCACTAAACTTGAGATCATGACCTGAGCCGGAGTTGGACGTTTAACTGACTGAGCCACCTAGGCACCCCTGAAATAGTTTTTAAAACTGTGTCAATAGCAATCCTTTTTAAGCCATGTCTGCTGTAGATTCATGGACAAAACAGCACTTAACAATATATATGCTACAGTTACTATAACTTTTCTTAACCACATTTAGACAAAGTTGTTTTTTTTTCTTTCCAGACAGTGCCTTTCAACAGTAATAAAAAAATATGACTTCTGCCTGAAATGCCTATTGAAAACCCAGGTATTGACTTTTGTTACTTTATCTATCAATTCAATAAGCATTTATTAACAATATGCTTTTTTCTAAAACTTCACAATTTTCTGAAGATACAAAGATGAATAAAGTAGAATATCTATACTTGAGCAGCTTTCATTCTATCATAGCAAAACCTGCAAGTAAATAGATGTATATTAATAAAGTGTCATAGGTACCATGAAAGACCTATGTGTACACAGGATACAAAAGAAAGTTATCAATTTTACCCGTTTGATCCGAATGTTGAAAAATGAGTATGGCAACTAAGTAAGGCACATGGTGAGGGAAGGTGGGGAGTGGAGATAACTTTTAGTGAAGAACACCATGAAGAGAAGCAGTTAGGAAAAGCCTAGTGTGATTAGAAAACTGTATGAAATTTGGAATGGCTACAATTAGGGTTCAAGGTGAGAGACTGGAAAGAGACCAGATGAAAGGGGTAAACAGGAGCCAACTTACGTAGGAGCCTAAGGACATTTTATGGACAATTTAATCATTTTCTACTTTGTCAGCTGATGACATACAGCCATTATGCAAGGTAGTAGAATGACAGATGGATGATTAAAGGAGCATTTCATTACATTAGCCCAAAGAGATGATAAGGGTTTTGACAAAAACTCTACAGTAGGGGCGGTTAGGAGGGAACAAATTCATAACATGTAAAATGTACAATTTATATGATTTGGTTTCTTGTTTTGTAAAACAAAAGAAGAAAGTGTGTAGAATATCTCCACATTTCAGGCTGCTAACTGACTACATGGAGACATCAGTTCACTAAAATAGCAAAGAGAGGAGAAGTTAGCTTGGCAGGGAAAAATGGATTTAGTCCAAGACTACTAAGATTTGGTCGCCAACTGGGAATCAAAGTTGTGGTCACTGTTAGGCAGATCCTATCTTATAGCTTATTCTTCCAGGGAAGGTTTCATCTTCCACAGATAAAACATGCTGTGATAATAGAAAATTGTGTAAATACAGTGTTTTAAAAGAAGTGAGGATTTATTTTTCCATTAAATAATTGACTCCTGAAATATATGAACAGATAAAAAGCCTAAGTAAGTATCCCTAATATTAATTAACAGTAGAAGATTCTGAAAATAATCTGGATAGATACCAAACTCATGTAGATTCCACATAAATGTTTAAAGACATGATGATGACAAATACACAATTCATATTCCCTCCCAAAGTGTATTCCTATTTGTCTAATTCCATTTTTCCTTCTTGATCTTGGCCTAAATCTGGTAGTTTAAAATGTGAAATGTGTAAGAAATTCATAGAAGATTGGTTTAAGTCTCATAAAACTGACATAACTAGTACTTCTTTCAGCTTGATTCTTCATCTTTGTGATAGTCACTCTTTCTAGTGTAGAGTTTGTCGACCCAAAGCAGACGAAGACTTCATTCCTAAATCATTTATGTCTTTTGACTATATATAGATATACTTTTGAGGTTATGAGAGCCTAGTAAAGAGTGACTGGTAATTATCTAAATGTCTCAGTACTGCTCATATCACAGATGCCTTTTTATACATACACAAATCCACACAAGTTGTTGAGAATCTGTAAAGTTCTTAATTTCCAAGAAGTCTGATCATCTTACTCTTATATAAAGCCTCCAATATTTTCAGTCTGAAAGAATCCATTGATTATTGTAAATTTTTCCAGTATGACTTGAAAGCTGGCAAAACATCAAATAATTACTGTCTTTACATTAACACAGGCAAACAGTTATCATCACCCACATCTGGCTTATCTTATAAATAGGCCACAGTGTCTGTGATTTTCCAGACAAACTCCTTCCAAAACAATGGGCTTTTTAAATGTGATTCTTCCAATGAGGCATCACTAGCAAATATCTGAGAAATGAGGACAGACTGTGATACTTCTATTTATTTGATGACTGTATTAAATAATATTTCACCAACGTCAAAAACAGTACAAACATGAACAACAATGCTTATTTATATTACCCAAACTTGGATTATTAAACAGAACTTTTTAAAAAATTTTTTTAAATGTTTATTTGAGAGACAGAGAAACAGAGCACAAGCGAAGGAGGGGTAGAGTGAGAGGGAGACACAGAATCAGAAGGAGGCTCCAGGCTCCAAACCGTCAGCACAGAGCCCAACACGGGGCTCAAACCCATGAACCATGAGATCATGACCTGAGCTGAAGTAGGTCAGCTAGGTGACTGAGCCACTAGGTGCCCCTAAACATAATTTTTTTAAAGACAGGAAACGTGCAGGCTGAATTAATATGACATAGATATTATTGACTAATATGGATAATTTAAATTTTCAAATATTTTCTTTCCCCAGCCATGGTCATTTAACATATTTTAGACTTGACTTATTTCATTTTGGGTGTCCTGACTATTATGTTTGCTAAGTAGCTAGTTTTGTAAATAATTGATACAGAACTTTTCTTTTGGACATTTTCTTCCTCTCTTCTATTCCACTAATATCCAGCAAGGTAAGGAACATTTTCTATATTCATTCTATATTCTGTATTGATCTCTACTATTTCAGAGAAATTAAGAATAAAAGAAAAATAATTTCTCCCCTAAGGTATTACTTAATGGTTACTTAATGCTAATCAGTGAACTATTTACTCACTAGAATCAAGAGAAATAGAAATCTGGGGCACCTGGGTGACTCAGTTGGTTAGGCGTCTGGCTCGATTTCTGCTCAGGTCATGATCTCACAGTTTGTGGGTTGGAACCCCGTGTCAGGCTGTGCACTGACAGCATGGAGCCCTCTTGGGATTCCTTCTCCTCTCTCTGCCTCTCCCCTGGTCTCTCTCACTTTCTCTCTCTCTCTCTCAAAAAACGTGGGGAGAGGAGAGAGAGAGAGATAAAACTCAGAACCATACTCTGAAGTTGCTGATGATCTAGTTGGAGAGAGAATATTCATATAAATAATGTACATAGAGTGGCATATATACAAAGCAAAGCAGTGTAAAACAAGATTTCAGTCTAGGTGCAAGAATCAACTTCTGATTCAAAGTTGCTTCTTCCTAGTAGCCTCTACTGCACTGTCTCCAAATTTTTTTATTACAGTGCCAAATAGGACCTTTAAACAAAGTTAGCAATCCCTACCAGTGATGACAAACTTAGACTAGAATCTAATAACTGGTAAACTAATTATAAATTGATGGATTTGGATTGAGAAAAGTCTACTCATACTGGAAAAAATGGTTTGGCGTCATGAAACATCTACTTGGTCTAAAAAGAGCTAAAAATCTCCAAACACTATTATCATCTAGCTCATAACTCAAAAAGTGTACAAACTAGATAACCAGAATGGCACCTCTATTATTCAGGTTTAAGTAACTAAATAACTAGGACAGAATAATAATTTTCTCACACTTTCCCCTCCCTAAAACCCAAATCCAACTGAATTCAGCCTCTAGACAGAAGTTAAAAATTCCACATATAAGCAGAAATAAAGCGGGCACATAGGGATCTTCTGTATTTGGCTTTATTAGAACTGAAGCTCTTTTAGTAACAAGGAGACCTATTGTTACATTTTTATAAGTACTAAATTCAAACTTAATTTATTTTTTAACTGCTGATTTTTGAGAGAGAGAGAGTGCAAGAACATGAGCAGGGGAGGGACAGAAAACAGAAGACAGAGAATTCCAAGCGGGCTCCACACTATCAGTTCAGAGCCCAACATGGGGCTTGAACTCACAAACCATGAGATCATAACCTGAGCTGAGATCAAGAATCAGATGTTTAACCAACTGAGCCACCTAGGCAGCCCTCAAACATAATTCAAACCAAATGGCAATAAGAACAAAATTTAGGAAGAGAGACTCCAAAGTCAGATAGCAGTATATGCCAACCCTCCACTGAAGACAGTTTTTATTCAACTTTCTGAGAGCTCATAGTATTCTACATTAGAGTGAATTTAATAAAATATAACAATGATATTTTTAAAATTAATAAAAAGTGTATGTAACATGATTAGTATAATATCGTGGCTGGAAGATAAAACATGCACAGGTAAAGATAAGTACAAGTGTTATTTTAGTGCTATCAGAGTTACTACTTTTAGAGTTATAGATTTTGGGGGCTAATTGTCATAAGTTTTTATTGCTAAGGTAGAGGACTGTACAGGATCCAGAAGAAAGAAGAAAAATGTCGCAAAACCAATTTGCATTCAACATAGAATATAAGAAGAAGTGGGGAAGGAACAAAAAATCCTAAGAAGAAAATAGGACAAAATGAATAGGTAACAAGGACCTGGTTAAAGGTTACTAAAGAAGAAGTCAACGAGATGAAGGAGATGAAGTCAGGTTACAAGAAAAATAAAGCAAAATTGCAAAATTGGAAACCACCTCTGCAGAAATAAAGGGCATATTGAAACTACTAAAAGTCAAACGTATTATGTATAAAACATTTTCTGACTTAAGGAAGCAAAAAATGAAAACCTGAAAGTAGATCTCCAATAAGGAAAATAATCACTAGCCAACTTAATTTGTATTACAAGTAAGATCTAAAGCATTGAAGGGTTTTGCCAAAGGAATAACATGATCTAACATTTTATTTGGGATTTGTGCAGTGAATTATATAATACGTGAAGAGCATTTAATAATATATATACAGACTAAAGAATAGTTCTAGAGCAGGCATTCTTATTAAACAGTAAGTTAGGAGCAAAATATTGCTGGTATCATAGGATCTGCCTGTCTGCCACTTTGTATCTCTTTTCCTCTACATGAGGGGTATCTTTTGGTGAAAAGTATTTTGCAGGTTTTCTTTTCATCATTTTACCTTTTCACAATACCTTCAAAGCTATCTATACATTCATTAGAAATATAAATTTTAGATTTCCTTTTAAATGTTTCCATAAATGGAATCAAAATATATGTACTTTTTGAGCCATCTATCTTTTGCTCATTGTTTTTCAGATTTATCCACATTGTTCCATGTGGTATTGATTTGTTTTCATTGATGCATAGTACTCAATCAACTCAAAGAACCTCAATTTATTTATCTAATATGTTGATGTACACTTGAGCTAACATCAAGAATTTTTCTAGGGCATATACCTAGGGTCATAGACACTTTTTTAGTTGGGTCACATATATTTCATAAGAGATAAGAATTCCCATTGCCCCATTTTCTGGGCCATCGCCAGAGTCAAGTATGACAGGCATGGTAGGCTCCTGTGGAGATGAAGGGCAGAGGCCCAGGAGTGGACAGCAAGCTCTGAGGCTCTCTTGGATCAAGCTGGGAGAGAAAGTTCCCCTTTTTGCAGTACATTTGGAAGAGGCAGCATTGCCCTCTCAGGGCAAAAGACCTGCTGGGCTCCATGGAGCTGCCCCATTCACTAGCATATGAGCAGAGATGCCTGCCGAAGGGCAGCTAACCTGGATGCTTGCTTTCTGCTATGCTTTACCATATAAATCCAAGTCCCTGTCAGTCATACAACTGCTTTTCTGGGAGAAACCATTATCAGCCACTGCAGAGTCAGATACTCCCCCAGAATATCAGCACAAGTCTGCCCCAGACTTAGTCCCTAAAATCTGGAGTTTTGAAACCCAACCATGTGCCTGAGTTAAAACAGAGGAACACTGCACCAAAACGACTGCAGACAGATCAAACATAGACAGGGTGAAGGCAGGGATCTGGCGGAAGCCTGGGTCACAAGTGGGGGGAGATTTTTCCCCCTTCTGTGAATGCCTCCTTAGTGGTGGGCACGAAATACCCTCCCTGGGGAAGAGAGGGGGCTGATGCCATATTTTACCCCTCCTATCAGCACATCAAACTTTAGGGAGCAGTATAGCATGCACAGTGGAGGCTTGAGCCACTGACAGCAAGACCTACCCCCTGGCACTCTGCAGGCACCTTTTTTACTAAGGCAAGTGTGATTGACAGCCAGAGCAGCAGTCGGCCCCTCCCCCAGAAGACTAGCACAAACCCCCACATGCACCAGATCTACTGATCATAGAGTTCTGCAAAGTTTCAGCTCTAGTGGAAATGGGACCAGGTATAGACCTTTCTGATACACAAAAGATAGAGTCCTAGACAAAATTCCAAGATGGAGGAATTCATCCGAAAAGAAAGAACAAGAACATATCATAGCTAGGGAGTTAATCAAAACAGATATATGCATTATGTTGGAAACAAATTGAAAGCAATGATCATAAAATACGAGCTGGTCTTGAGAAACAGAAGAAACTGGAGAGACCCTTTACTGCAGTGATAAAAGACCTAAAAACTAGCCAGGCCAAAATAAAACATGCTATAACTGGGATGCAAAACCGAAGGGCTTAGTGACTACAAGGATGGAAGAAGCAGAGGAACAAATAAGTGACACAGAAGATAAAATTATGGAAAATAATGAAGCTGAAAAGAAGAGATTAAGAAAAATTATAGATTGTGAATGTATATTTAGAGAATTCAGGAACATGATAAAGCATAACAACATTCATATTATAGGACCTCTAGAAGAAGAAGAGGGAAAAGGGGGCAGAAGGCTTTTTTGAGCAAATTATAGCTGAAAACTTCTCTAATCTGGGGAAAGAAACAGACCTCCAAATCCAGGAGATACAGACAACTCCCATTAAAATCAACAAAAGCCAGCTAACACCAAAACATACCTTAGTAAAATTTGCAGATTACTTAGATAAGGAAACACCTGAAAGCAACAAGGGAAAGAAATCCCTAAGCTACAAGGAAAGACAAATTAGGTGAACAACAGATCTCTCCACAGAAACTTGCCAGGCCAGAAGGGAGTGGCATAATATATTCAACATACTAAATGGAAAAACATACAGCCAAAAATATTTTATCCAGCAAGACTGTCACTCAAAATAGAAGCAACACTTAATATCAGACAAACTGGATTTTAAAGCAAAGACTATAAAAAAAGAGATGAAGAATAACACTATATCATCATCATAAAGTGGAATGTCCCACAAAAAGATTTAACACTAAATATTTATGCCCCCAAACTGGAAGTATCCAAATATATAAATCAATTAATAGCAAACATATAGGAACTCATTGATATTAATACAATAATAGTAGGAGACTTTAACACCCCACTTACAACAATGGACAGGTCATCTAAACATAAAATCAACAAAGAAACAATTGATTTGAATCGTACACTGGACCAGATAGACTTAACAGATACATTCAGAACATTTCAACTAAAGCAGCAGAATACACATTCTTTTCAAGTGCACAAAGGTCATTCTCCAGAATAGATCACATACTAGGTCACAAACCAGGCCTCAACAAATACAAAGAGACTGAGATCATACCATGCATATTTTATGAACACAACACTATGAAACTTGAAGTCAATCACAAAATTTGGAAAGACCACAAACACACGGAGGTTAAACAACATACTACTAAAAAATTAATAGGTCATCCAGAAAATTAACTTAAATAATACATGGAAACAAATGAAAATGAAAAAATGACAGTCCAGAATCTCTGGGATGCTGCAAAGGTCTTCATAACAGGGAAGTGTATAGCAATACAGGCCTACCATAAGAAGCAAGAAAAATGTCAAATGCAAAACCCAACATTACACCTAAAGGAACTAGAAAAGACACAGTAAATAAAGCCTAAAGTCAGCAGAATAAAGGGAAATAATAAAGATTAGAGCAGAAAAAAGTGATATAGAAACAAACAACAAACAAACAACACAAACAACAGCAACAAAAAAACAGTAGAACAGATCAAGGAAACTAATAAATAGTTCTTGAGATGATTAATAAAATTGATAAAAAAAAAAAAAGTCTAGCCAGACTTTTCAAAAAGAAAACAGACCCAAATAAGTAAAATCATCAATGAGAGAAAAGAGATCACAACCAACACGTAGAAATACAAACAATAATAATAGAATATTATGAAAATTTATATGCCAACATATTGAATAAACTGGAAGAAACAGATAAATTCCTAGAAATATACAAATTACCAAAACTGAAACAAAAAGAAATAAAAATTTTAACAGACTTATAACCAGCAAAGAAATTGAATCAGCAATCAAAAATCACCCAACAACAAAAAAAAGTCCAGGGCCAAATGGCTTTGCAGGGGATTTATAGAAGAGTAAATATATACTCTTTTCAAACTATTCCAAAAAATAGAAATGGAAAGGAAACTTCCAAACTCATTCCTCAAAGCCAGTATGACCTTGATTCCAAAATCAGACAAAGACCCAACTAAAAAGGAAAATTACAGGCCAACATCCCTGTTGAATATGGATGGAAAAATTCCCAAGAAGATACAAGCAAATCAAATCCACGATTTAACATTACATTAAAATTGTTATTTTCCACGATCAAGTGGGATTTTCTCCTGGACTATGTGGTGCTTTAATATTTGCAAACCAAGTAATGTGATACACTACATTAATAAAAGATAGGGATAAGAAATGTATGATCCTCTCAACAGATGTAGAAAAAGCATTTGACAAAAATACAGCATCCATCTTTAAAAAAAAACTTAACAGAGCAGAAATAGAGGGAACATACTTCAACATCATAAGGCCATATATGAAGATGCACAGCTAAGATCATCTTCAATGGAAAAAACCTGAAAGCTTTTTCTCTGCAGTCAGAAGCAAGAGAAGGATGTCCACTCTTACTGTTGTTATTTAACATAGTACTGGAAGTCCTAGCCTCAGCCGTCAGACAACAAAAAGAAGTAAAAGGCATCCAAATTGGCAAGGAAGAAGCCAAACTTTACATGTTTTCAGAAGACATGATACTCCAGGTAGAAAATCTGAAAAACTCCACCCCAAAATTGCTAGAATTGATAAACTCATCCAGCATGGTCACAGGATACAAAATCAATGCACAGAAATCTGTTCCATTTCTACACACCAATAATGAAGAAGCAGAAAGAGAAATCAAGGAATCAATCCCATTTACAATTGCACCAAAAACCATAAGATATCTAGGAATGATCTGTACTCTGTAAACTATAAAACACTGATGAAAGATATTGATGATGACACACAGAGATAGTAAAAAATTCCTTGCTCATGGATTGGAAGAAGAAATATTGCTAAAATAACTTTAATACCCAAATCAGTCTACATATTTAACGCAATCCCTATCCAAATACTACCAGCATTTTTCACAGAACTAGAACAAACAATCCTAAAATTTGTATGGACTCCCAAAGGTCCCAAATAGACAAAGTAATGTTGAAAAAGAAAACCAAAGCTGGAGGCATCATGGTTCTAGACGTGACGCTGTATTACAAAGCTGTAATCAAGACAGTTTGGTTGGTACTGGCACAAAAAACAGACACATAGATCAGTGGAACAGAATACGGAGCCCACAAATAGACTCACAAATGTATGATCAACTGATCTTTGACAAAGCAGGAAAAAATATCCAATGGAAAAAGACAGTCTTTTCAACAAACGGTGTTGGGAAAACTGAACAGCAACATGCAGAAGAATGAACCTGGACCACATTTCTTACACCATACACAAAAACAAATTAAAAATTGATGAAAGACCTAAATGTAAGACACGAAACCATAAAAATCCTAGAGGAGAAAACAGGCAGCAACCTCTTTGGCCTCAGCTGGAGCAACTTCTGACTAGACATGTCTGGAGGCAAGGGAAACGAAAACAAAAATGAACTACTGGGACTTAATCAAGATAAAAACCTCTACAGTGTAGGAAACAATCAACAAAACTAAAGGGCAGCCTAAGGAAAGGGGAAAGATATTTGCAAATGACATATCTGCTAAAGGGTTAGTATCCAAAATCTATAAAGAACTTACCAAGTTCAAGCACCCCAAAAAGCAAATAATCCATTTAAGAAATGAGCAGAAGACATGAATACACATTTTTCCAAAGAAGACATACAGAATAGATACATGAAAAGAGGCTCAACATTTCTTATCATCAGGGAAATATAAATCAAAACCACAATGAGGTGCAACCTCACACCTGTCAGAAGGGCTAAAATTAACAAGACAAGAACAATGGGTGTTGGCAAGGATGGGCACAAAGAGGCCCTTAACTACAGAGAACAAACGAAGGTTTGATGGAAGGGCAGTGGGTGGGGGATAGGCTAAACAGGTGGTGGGTATCAAGGAAGGCATTTGTTGTAATGAGCACTGTGTGCTATATGTAAGTGAGGAATACTAAATTCTACTCCTGAAGCCAATATTATACTATATGTTAACTAACTACAATTTAAGTAAAAACTTGAAAGAAAAAAAAAATAAAAATAAATTTACCTTTGCCTAAGTGAGATGTTGTGATCTCAATTCTGTTTTAATTTTCATTTTCCTGAATACAATAAATTCATGATTCTTTACTTTTAAATATAACATCAAACTGTCATCTCTTCTGATGTATATAGTCAAATTTTACATCTACTTTCTACGTTAACTTATCTTTTTCAAATAGATTTATGGGAACTACGTATATATTTGCTCTTCATTTGATTATGTGTATTGTAAATATTTCCTTTTAGTTATTGGCTTGTCTTTTCACGTTCACTATGATTTGTCTTTATTAAATCAACTATTTAGAAGTTTAATCTACATACACTAAAACACACTCATGTTAATTATATAGTTTGACTAGTTTTGAAAATGCATATACCTATGTAACTACCATAGAAATCAAGATATAAAATACCTCCATTACACACAAAAAAAGTGCCCAAGTGCTTCTTTGCAATAAATGCCTTCCATCCTGGATACCATGTAACTAATGATTTGCTGCCTCTATATATAGATTTTCTTTGCCTTGATCTCCAGTAGAATTTTACTGGAACTGATAAGAATGGGTCTCTTGCTGTGTTGTTAATCTTAAGGGGAAAGTTACAGTCCTTTACCACTGAGTATGAAGTTATCTGGAGTTTACGTAGTTACGGCCTGAAGTTAGTTGTCCTTCACTAGGTTGAAGAAACTTCCCTTTATTACTAGTTGGCTCAGAGTTTATATCATAAATGGGTGACAAATTTATAGTGTTCAGCCACTATTACCTGTACTTACAGTGGGGCGGCTCGTGGTGCCAGAATTCTTTCGCCAGTGCTCTTGCTTCACTTTCATCTTACAACAGCCCCTACTTGCCTATGCCACAGAGATGGTCCATCTCCATACTTTTCTCTCTGCCCTCGGACCCTCTGCTCTTATTTATTACTCAAAATAGACTCATCTTGGGGCACCTGGGTGGCTCAGTTGGTTAAGCGTCCGACTTCAGCTCGGGTCATGATCTCACAGTTTGTGGGTTCGAGCCCCGCGTCGGGCTCTGTGCTGACAGCTAGCTCAGATCCTGGAGCCTGTTTCAGATTCTGTGCCTCCCTCTCTCTCTGATCCTCCCCTGCTCACATTGTCTCTCTCTCTCTCAGAAATAAATAAAACATTTAAAAAAAAAATAGACTCATCTTTTGTAGTAAGGCAAAGGGAGATCTGTGTTATAGTGGCCAATCATAGCCTTAGGCAGACTGTGTCCTAGGGCTTCAAGACTGGAACTTTCTGAGAAACCCTGCCCCTCCACATGGCGGCCAAACTGTGCCTTCTGTCTGTAAATGGTCCTCTACAGAACATGATTTTCTGCCCTTTCTGCCACTGGCACCTGGTCTCTGATACGTATTCACGTAGGATCCTGGACTCAAGACAGAGTATCCTCCCCTTCCCCCGGAGCCAAAGGTTTTTGCTTTTTCTGGGTGACAGAAACTTAAAGCACCAACACCGGTGCTGCAATGGCCTGAGGGAAGTATCAGATTAGACTTAGGTCCTCAGGCTTAGAGACTGGTGTTACAGCATCGGACAAGTGCTAAGATTTTAGACCTAAACCAGTTGATGCAAGTAGGGAAATGAGTAGATATGGATCTGAAATCTCTGAATAAATCCCTGACATTGGATAGACTGTCACCTGTAAAAAGTGAGAGAAGAAAAACAATGCCTACAGACCAAGAGAACTTTTGAGAAAGGCTATCTCTACCCAAGAGCGTTGAGTGTGGAAAAGGATTACCTGAAAAATTGTCTGAGTAGCTGTGAAATATATTCCAAAAAACTGTGCCAGAATATAGTGACTATTTTGGACCCAGGCAGAGGCAAATGCAAAACTGCTATAAGGAAACACTTTTCTAAACTCCAAAACCATGGAGTTTCCTCTAACATATACACACACATACACGAACGCTGGTAAAAGGGGAATAATCAGCTTAAAATTTACAAATCCTATGATGGCTGATCTGTCACATGAGAGATTCTTCAGATATGAAACATGTATTTGCACTTGAATTCAGGAGACATTAAGGCTAGATTTGAGTATATTTTTCACAGAGGTGACACCTGGCCAAGAATTGGATATGATTGTCCAAATAAAATACAGAAGAAGGAAAAATGGAAAGGTGGGTAGGTTAACATTTCAGATCATCTAATATTTAGAAGGAAAAGAGAGTCTAGATCACAAATGGAGTACACAAAGTGCTGAGACCTAAGCCATAAGACTGTAGTTTAATGGACATAAAGTAAAGGTAGTTGATGGTACTAGAAAATTTTAGCTTGGGGAAAAAAAAAAGAGAAGAAAAAGGAAACATGATAATCATTTTCAAGTATTTGATGGCTGTTCAACTGAAAAGGTAATTAGCTTTACTGTAAGTAGTTCTGGAATGATAAATTAGAATAAATGGTTGCAAACTTAGAGACATTCATCTTGACTAAATATTAGAAAAATCTCTGTAAAAACTATTTGCTCAAAACTTGAGAGACTGTCCTGTCAGTAGAGAATTATTCCACATTACAGGTATGCAAGCAGTCAGGAATGTTGCATTACATAGGAATTGAACTGGACTACCTCTAAATTCCTTCTATCTTGGTGATTCTTTGAGTTACTGAATACTGGCAATGATACAGCTTTGTTATTTTATGTGCTATATTCCAAGCTTGTCTTGGGAAATATTTGGTGTATCAAAGACTCTGAAAGAGCAGCATTCTAATACTTTAGACATTAAGCGTATCTAAAAAATATTTTGAACCTTGGAGAAGACTGATGACAAATTTTTCTCCTCTGCGTTGTTCTGGAAGACAAAACAAAACAAAAGAACATATCATTCCCTCCCACTGTCATTTAGCTGTTCTGGAGACTCATATTGAGCTCATATAAATAAAATAACTGGCTTTTTCCACATGAACTACCCATAAATTTTTCTTTTCCATGTTATAATTGAGTAGTTGTGTTTTCTTAATCTGGAAAAGACTTAAAATGCATCTGAATTAAACTGCATTTTCTTATTTTTCATCCATAGCAAAATGTAGATATTATTGAAGAAGTAAAAAATATATGCAGCGTTCTGGGGTGTGTGGAGACCAAACAAATTACAGATGCTATAAATGAATTAAATCTAACTCTTCAGAGAAAAGCAGAGGTAAATATACTCATTTATTAGACAGTAATTGTAATTATTTTAAACCTGAGTTCAATAATTAAGAAGAGTGTAAGAATTTTGACTACTGTGTCTGTGTGTGTCTTTGCATGTGCACATATGTATTTCAGTTATTTGGGGGTAATGGAAACTTGATTCTATTATACCAAAAAGATTTGATTAAAT